>NW_025728119.1:70000-72500 GCF_021461385.2 Schistocerca piceifrons | reverse complement strand
CACTCGCACTCGCAGTCGCAAAAACGTGGGGCAAATATATTACGCGGAAGAGTTATAACAGACCGAGCCCCACTGCATGGGGGGAGTCTTTGTCACTAATGTACACAGATGGAACATTTTGGACTGGAACCAGATTACCCGTACACACGGCGCTGATTAGTAATCAATGCAGAGCCATCAAACTACAGCAAATATACACAACTGTCCGTATACATGCTGAAAGAGTCTGCCCAAAATGGGAACCACACGTCAGCCAGACACTCTGATCACGCACCACTCTCTGCTTCTAACAGGCGCACATACAATATGTAAGCACCAGCATGGAACAACATCCAGTGCATCTTCTCCGCCACATTACACAATCCACACTATCACAACCAGACCAGGAGGTCCGTGCGGAAAATACAATATCCCAGCCTTTCGACATCCACCATTGCGCAGACCAGGCACCAACACCCACACATGTCCTATACAACGGTGCACCCAACATCACAATAGTACCTCCTGTCACAGCGCACAAACAATGACATGAGTCAAAGACACAGGTCTCACACAAGCATAGAATTGGAGCGCCGCCTCTAATAAGCCAAAGGTGCATCCTGACGTGACAAATCTGATCATGTCACAAGCATTCACTTACTATAATCACTATCAACGAACCTGCCGCCCCCCGCCCCCCCCCCCCCCCTACACCTTTCCGTACAACAACGTGTAACCTAACCTAACCTAACCTAACCTATGTTGTACCTTAACCTAACCTATGTTGTACCTTAACCTAACCTATGTTGTACCTTAACCTAACCTATGTTGTACCTTAACCTAACCTATGTTGTACCTTAACCTAACCTATGTTGTACCTTAACCTAACCTATGTTGTACCTTAACCTAACCCATGTTGTACCTTAACCTAACCCATGTTGTACCTTAACCTAACCCATGTTGTACCTTAACCTAACCCATGTTGTACCTTAACCTAACCCATGTTGTACCTTAACCTAACCCATGTTGTGCCTCAACCTAACCCATGTTGTGCCTCAACCTAACCCATGTTGTGCCTCAACCTAACCCATGTTGTGCCTTAACCTAACCCATGTTGTGCCTCAACCTAACCCATGTTGTGCCTTAACCTAACCCATGTTGTGCCTTAACCTAACCCATGTTGTGCCTTAACCTAACCCATGTTGTGCCTTAACCTAACCCATGTTGTGCCTTAACCTAACCCATGTTGTGCCTTAACCTAACCCATGTTGTGCCTTAACCTAACCCATGTTGTCGCCTTAACGTAACCCACGTTGTCGCCTAAACCTGCTCTGTAATTGTTATACGACTCGTTCAATTACTGTAGTGTTGCCCACCCGCAACCCTCGCAATATAGTTCGCTACTCGCACTGCCCGCACCCCTGTGTATCGCTTCATGTTAAACACCTTGCAAGTCTTGCTCACTTTCCACATGCTCCTGCTGTACACTGTAATGTGGATGGCAGCAGGACGTACATGCCGCCCCTCCCCACGTCCCCACCTTGCCCCCTGCCTTCGCAAGCTGGTTGGTGAGAAGTTTGCATGTTCAATGCCCTTCGCATGCGACGTACTCAGGCTACGTTGTGGTGCGGCCTGTGTCAACTGTCCGCTGATGTCGTACGCGTGAACCACAATCTGTACTGCACATTCGTCCTTATGTACTGAATGATACATCGTGGCACATGTGTGACCGCACAACGACTGCGCCCAAAAACGGCGGACCATACAGTGCAAATATTGTGCACGCAGCTACGTGTCGTCTCCCTATGAGAGCTGGATTGCAGTGTGGTACGCCATAGAGACGTGTGGGAGGAACGGACGCCGTGGATGGCGATCAGCATGAGCTGTCTGTTGATGTATTCGGACCTAGTCGTCTCTCCTCACACACCGTGATGGCATGGTGCACCGCGTTCCATATCTGCGACATGCTACAGAGGCCGGTTGACAGTCGTTCGAGCAATGGACATCGCATACGTACGGGGGCCACCTTCCACGTATTGTCTAGGCGTGCACATTTTGTTGCGTGTATGTGGGCAGACGTAGTGTGGCGTGACACCTGACACAGGCATGCAATAATCGTTGAAGTTGCAAATGGCGATGGACGCCTGCGTTTTCTGGTGAAGTTACGCAAATGAACAAATGGTAACCTGTTGTGGTGCGGTTGTTCTCGCTAGGGGTGAATCGGTGATGGCGACGATAGGTTGAGGTACTAACCGGTTGTTCCAGCGATACCCACCATGCCGACGAAACTGAACGGCATCTGGGTGTGAAGCGATACGCGGCGGTGGCTGGGTGGGACCGTCCCCGGCCGGTGAGGGGGCGCCTCCCGGCGTGCTGGCCGCGCGGTGCGTGGGCGCACGCGCTACAGCCGGCTGGTGGGGGCGGCCAGTGGCAGGCGCGCCGGCCGACGGACGCGGCAGGCGTCGCAGCTGCGCGCCGGCGCACCCTGCGCGCGGCGCCGTGCGGCCAAAGTAGGTCCTCG
>NW_025728119.1:57500-60000 GCF_021461385.2 Schistocerca piceifrons | reverse complement strand
CTGCTCTGTAATTGTTATACGACTCGTTCAATTACTGTAGTGTTGCCCACCCGCAACCCTCGCAATATAGTTCGCTACTCGCACTGCCCGCACCCCTGTGTATCGCTTCATGTTAAACACCTTGCAAGTCTTGCTCACTTTCCACATGCTCCTGCTGTACACTGTAATGTGGATGGCAGCAGGACGTACATGCCGCCCCTCCCCACGTCCCCACCTTGCCCCCTGCCTTCGCAAGCTGGTTGGTGAGAAGTTTGCATGTTCAATGCCCTTCGCATGCGACGTACTCAGGCTACGTTGTGGTGCGGCCTGTGTCAACTGTCCGCTGATGTCGTACGCGTGAACCACAATCTGTACTGCACATTCGTCCTTATGTACTGAATGATACATCGTGGCACATGTGTGACCGCACAACGACTGCGCCCAAAAACGGCGGACCATACAGTGCAAATATTGTGCACGCAGCTACGTGTCGTCTCCCTATGAGAGCTGGATTGCAGTGTGGTACGCCATAGAGACGTGTGGGAGGAACGGACGCCGTGGATGGCGATCAGCATGAGCTGTCTGTTGATGTATTCGGACCTAGTCGTCTCTCCTCACACACCGTGATGGCATGGTGCACCGCGTTCCATATCTGCGACATGCTACAGAGGCCGGTTGACAGTCGTTCGAGCAATGGACATCGCATACGTACGGGGGCCACCTTCCACGTATTGTCTAGGCGTGCACATTTTGTTGCGTGTATGTGGGCAGACGTAGTGTGGCGTGACACCTGACACAGGCATGCAATAATCGTTGAAGTTGCAAATGGCGATGGACGCCTGCGTTTTCTGGTGAAGTTACGCAAATGAACAAATGGTAACCTGTTGTGGTGCGGTTGTTCTCGCTAGGGGTGAATCGGTGATGGCGACGATAGGTTGAGGTACTAACCGGTTGTTCCAGCGATACCCACCATGCCGACGAAACTGAACGGCATCTGGGTGTGAAGCGATACGCGGCGGTGGCTGGGTGGGACCGTCCCCGGCCGGTGAGGGGGCGCCTCCCGGCGTGCTGGCCGCGCGGTGCGTGGGCGCACGCGCTACAGCCGGCTGGTGGGGGCGGCCAGTGGCAGGCGCGCCGGCCGACGGACGCGGCAGGCGTCGCAGCTGCGCGCCGGCGCACCCTGCGCGCGGCGCCGTGCGGCCAAAGTAGGTCCTCGCGGGCCCGGTGCGAAGCGCGGTGGACATCTTCAGTGTGCTGGTCCGATTGAGGACTGTGTGCGTTGAGGATGCGCCGCCGCCCGGCGCTCGGCGCCGCGACGCCGTCTGCTGCTCGGTCGCCCCAGCGGTTCTCGCTGGTGGTTTGTATCGCAGCTGTGCGGATGTGTTGGCGCGTGCGCTGTGCTGGGAGAGTTCGCTTCGGCACCCAAGTGGGGCTTTTGTCCTTCTGTGGCGCTGGCGTTGGAGCTGCCGGTCACCGTAGGTGGCGCGTGTTGTCTCCCGCCGGCAATGCCACGACAGCACGCTCCCGGGCCTCTGTCGGCAGCGGCAAGCTCAGTTGGGAGCACGGGTGGTCGCACCGAAAGCGTCTACTCGCCTAACTCCGGGCGATTGCGCCTCTCTCGAACCCGACCAAGTACTTGGGACGGCGCTGCGCGCCGCCGGGACCTGAGAGGGTTTCGAGGTGTATTGTGCAGGGGAGCTCAGCCTCCTCCTGTTTGCAGAATGATTGAGCGGACGCTTGCGTGTTCGCGCGGTCCCCCGGGACACACTCCCGGGCGGCCGGCTGCTCAGCTCTAGTTGACGCAGCTCCCTGGTTGATCCTGCCAGTAGTCATATGCTTGTCTCAAAGATTAAGCCATGCATGTCTCAGTACAAGCCGCATTAAGGTGAAACCGCGAATGGCTCATTAAATCAGTTATGGTTCCTTAGATCGTACCCACGTTACTTGGATAACTGTGGTAATTCTAGAGCTAATACATGCAAACAGAGTCCCGACCAGAGATGGAAGGGACGCTTTTATTAGATCAAAACCAATCGGTCGGCTCGTCCGGTCCGTTTGCCTTGGTGACTCTGAATAACTTTGGGCTGATCGCACGGTCCTCGTACCGGCGACGCATCTTTCAAATGTCTGCCTTATCAACTGTCGATGGTAGGTTCTGCGCCTACCATGGTTGTAACGGGTAACGGGGAATCAGGGTTCGATTCCGGAGAGGGAGCCTGAGAAACGGCTACCACATCCAAGGAAGGCAGCAGGCGCGCAAATTACCCACTCCCGGCACGGGGAGGTAGTGACGAAAAATAACGATACGGGACTCATCCGAGGCCCCGTAATCGGAATGAGTACACTTTAAATCCTTTAACGAGTATCTATTGGAGGGCAAGTCTGGTGCCAGCAGCCGCGGTAATTCCAGCTCCAATAGCGTATATTAAAGTTGTTGCGGTTAAAAAGCTCGTAGTTGGATTTGTGTCCCACGCTGTTGGTTCACCGCCCGTCGGTGTTTAACTGGCATGTATCGTGGGAC
>NW_025728119.1:47500-50000 GCF_021461385.2 Schistocerca piceifrons | reverse complement strand
CCAGATTACCCGTACACACGGCGCTGATTAGTAATCAATGCAGAGCCATCAAACTACAGCAAATATACACAACTGTCCGTATACATGCTGAAAGAGTCTGCCCAAAATGGGAACCACACGTCAGCCAGACACTCTGATCACGCACCACTCTCTGCTTCTAACAGGCGCACATACAATATGTAAGCACCAGCATGGAACAACATCCAGTGCATCTTCTCCGCCACATTACACAATCCACACTATCACAACCAGACCAGGAGGTCCGTGCGGAAAATACAATATCCCAGCCTTTCGACATCCACCATTGCGCAGACCAGGCACCAACACCCACACATGTCCTATACAACGGTGCACCCAACATCACAATAGTACCTCCTGTCACAGCGCACAAACAATGACATGAGTCAAAGACACAGGTCTCACACAAGCATAGAATTGGAGCGCCGCCTCTAATAAGCCAAAGGTGCATCCTGACGTGACAAATCTGATCATGTCACAAGCATTCACTTACTATAATCACTATCAACGAACCTGCCGCCCCCGCCCCCCCCCCCCCCCTACACCTTTCCGTACAACAACGTGTAACCTAACCTAACCTAACCTAACCTATGTTGTACCTTAACCTAACCTATGTTGTACCTTAACCTAACCTATGTTGTACCTTAACCTAACCTATGTTGTACCTTAACCTAACCTATGTTGTACCTTAACCTAACCTATGTTGTACCTTAACCTAACCTATGTTGTACCTTAACCTAACCTATGTTGTACCTTAACCTAACCCATGTTGTACCTTAACCTAACCCATGTTGTACCTTAACCTAACCCATGTTGTACCTTAACCTAACCCATGTTGTACCTTAACCTAACCCATGTTGTGCCTCAACCTAACCCATGTTGTGCCTCAACCTAACCCATGTTGTGCCTCAACCTAACCCATGTTGTGCCTTAACCTAACCCATGTTGTGCCTCAACCTAACCCATGTTGTGCCTTAACCTAACCCATGTTGTGCCTTAACCTAACCCATGTTGTGCCTTAACCTAACCCATGTTGTGCCTTAACCTAACCCATGTTGTGCCTTAACCTAACCCATGTTGTGCCTTAACCTAACCCATGTTGTGCCTTAACCTAACCCATGTTGTCGCCTTAACGTAACCCACGTTGTCGCCTAAACCTGCTCTGTAATTGTTATACGACTCGTTCAATTACTGTAGTGTTGCCCACCCGCAACCCTCGCAATATAGTTCGCTACTCGCACTGCCCGCACCCCTGTGTATCGCTTCATGTTAAACACCTTGCAAGTCTTGCTCACTTTCCACATGCTCCTGCTGTACACTGTAATGTGGATGGCAGCAGGACGTACATGCCGCCCCTCCCCACGTCCCCACCTTGCCCCCTGCCTTCGCAAGCTGGTTGGTGAGAAGTTTGCATGTTCAATGCCCTTCGCATGCGACGTACTCAGGCTACGTTGTGGTGCGGCCTGTGTCAACTGTCCGCTGATGTCGTACGCGTGAACCACAATCTGTACTGCACATTCGTCCTTATGTACTGAATGATACATCGTGGCACATGTGTGACCGCACAACGACTGCGCCCAAAAACGGCGGACCATACAGTGCAAATATTGTGCACGCAGCTACGTGTCGTCTCCCTATGAGAGCTGGATTGCAGTGTGGTACGCCATAGAGACGTGTGGGAGGAACGGACGCCGTGGATGGCGATCAGCATGAGCTGTCTGTTGATGTATTCGGACCTAGTCGTCTCTCCTCACACACCGTGATGGCATGGTGCACCGCGTTCCATATCTGCGACATGCTACAGAGGCCGGTTGACAGTCGTTCGAGCAATGGACATCGCATACGTACGGGGGCCACCTTCCACGTATTGTCTAGGCGTGCACATTTTGTTGCGTGTATGTGGGCAGACGTAGTGTGGCGTGACACCTGACACAGGCATGCAATAATCGTTGAAGTTGCAAATGGCGATGGACGCCTGCGTTTTCTGGTGAAGTTACGCAAATGAACAAATGGTAACCTGTTGTGGTGCGGTTGTTCTCGCTAGGGGTGAATCGGTGATGGCGACGATAGGTTGAGGTACTAACCGGTTGTTCCAGCGATACCCACCATGCCGACGAAACTGAACGGCATCTGGGTGTGAAGCGATACGCGGCGGTGGCTGGGTGGGACCGTCCCCGGCCGGTGAGGGGGCGCCTCCCGGCGTGCTGGCCGCGCGGTGCGTGGGCGCACGCGCTACAGCCGGCTGGTGGGGGCGGCCAGTGGCAGGCGCGCCGGCCGACGGACGCGGCAGGCGTCGCAGCTGCGCGCCGGCGCACCCTGCGCGCGGCGCCGTGCGGCCAAAGTAGGTCCTCGCGGGCCCGGTGCGAAGCGCGGTGGACATCTTCAGTGTGCTGGTCCGATTGAGGACTGTGTGCGTTGAGGATGCGCCGCCGCCCGGCGCTCGGCGCCGCGACGCCGTCTGCTGCTCGGTCGCCCCAGCGGT
>NW_025728119.1:35000-37500 GCF_021461385.2 Schistocerca piceifrons | reverse complement strand
GCTCACTTTCCACATGCTCCTGCTGTACACTGTAATGTGGATGGCAGCAGGACGTACATGCCGCCCCTCCCCACGTCCCCACCTTGCCCCCTGCCTTCGCAAGCTGGTTGGTGAGAAGTTTGCATGTTCAATGCCCTTCGCATGCGACGTACTCAGGCTACGTTGTGGTGCGGCCTGTGTCAACTGTCCGCTGATGTCGTACGCGTGAACCACAATCTGTACTGCACATTCGTCCTTATGTACTGAATGATACATCGTGGCACATGTGTGACCGCACAACGACTGCGCCCAAAAACGGCGGACCATACAGTGCAAATATTGTGCACGCAGCTACGTGTCGTCTCCCTATGAGAGCTGGATTGCAGTGTGGTACGCCATAGAGACGTGTGGGAGGAACGGACGCCGTGGATGGCGATCAGCATGAGCTGTCTGTTGATGTATTCGGACCTAGTCGTCTCTCCTCACACACCGTGATGGCATGGTGCACCGCGTTCCATATCTGCGACATGCTACAGAGGCCGGTTGACAGTCGTTCGAGCAATGGACATCGCATACGTACGGGGGCCACCTTCCACGTATTGTCTAGGCGTGCACATTTTGTTGCGTGTATGTGGGCAGACGTAGTGTGGCGTGACACCTGACACAGGCATGCAATAATCGTTGAAGTTGCAAATGGCGATGGACGCCTGCGTTTTCTGGTGAAGTTACGCAAATGAACAAATGGTAACCTGTTGTGGTGCGGTTGTTCTCGCTAGGGGTGAATCGGTGATGGCGACGATAGGTTGAGGTACTAACCGGTTGTTCCAGCGATACCCACCATGCCGACGAAACTGAACGGCATCTGGGTGTGAAGCGATACGCGGCGGTGGCTGGGTGGGACCGTCCCCGGCCGGTGAGGGGGCGCCTCCCGGCGTGCTGGCCGCGCGGTGCGTGGGCGCACGCGCTACAGCCGGCTGGTGGGGGCGGCCAGTGGCAGGCGCGCCGGCCGACGGACGCGGCAGGCGTCGCAGCTGCGCGCCGGCGCACCCTGCGCGCGGCGCCGTGCGGCCAAAGTAGGTCCTCGCGGGCCCGGTGCGAAGCGCGGTGGACATCTTCAGTGTGCTGGTCCGATTGAGGACTGTGTGCGTTGAGGATGCGCCGCCGCCCGGCGCTCGGCGCCGCGACGCCGTCTGCTGCTCGGTCGCCCCAGCGGTTCTCGCTGGTGGTTTGTATCGCAGCTGTGCGGATGTGTTGGCGCGTGCGCTGTGCTGGGAGAGTTCGCTTCGGCACCCAAGTGGGGCTTTTGTCCTTCTGTGGCGCTGGCGTTGGAGCTGCCGGTCACCGTAGGTGGCGCGTGTTGTCTCCCGCCGGCAATGCCACGACAGCACGCTCCCGGGCCTCTGTCGGCAGCGGCAAGCTCAGTTGGGAGCACGGGTGGTCGCACCGAAAGCGTCTACTCGCCTAACTCCGGGCGATTGCGCCTCTCTCGAACCCGACCAAGTACTTGGGACGGCGCTGCGCGCCGCCGGGACCTGAGAGGGTTTCGAGGTGTATTGTGCAGGGGAGCTCAGCCTCCTCCTGTTTGCAGAATGATTGAGCGGACGCTTGCGTGTTCGCGCGGGCCCCCGGGACACACTCCCGGGCGGCCGGCTGCTCAGCTCTAGTTGACGCAGCTCCCTGGTTGATCCTGCCAGTAGTCATATGCTTGTCTCAAAGATTAAGCCATGCATGTCTCAGTACAAGCCGCATTAAGGTGAAACCGCGAATGGCTCATTAAATCAGTTATGGTTCCTTAGATCGTACCCACGTTACTTGGATAACTGTGGTAATTCTAGAGCTAATACATGCAAACAGAGTCCCGACCAGAGATGGAAGGGACGCTTTTATTAGATCAAAACCAATCGGTCGGCTCGTCCGGTCCGTTTGCCTTGGTGACTCTGAATAACTTTGGGCTGATCGCACGGTCCTCGTACCGGCGACGCATCTTTCAAATGTCTGCCTTATCAACTGTCGATGGTAGGTTCTGCGCCTACCATGGTTGTAACGGGTAACGGGGAATCAGGGTTCGATTCCGGAGAGGGAGCCTGAGAAACGGCTACCACATCCAAGGAAGGCAGCAGGCGCGCAAATTACCCACTCCCGGCACGGGGAGGTAGTGACGAAAAATAACGATACGGGACTCATCCGAGGCCCCGTAATCGGAATGAGTACACTTTAAATCCTTTAACGAGTATCTATTGGAGGGCAAGTCTGGTGCCAGCAGCCGCGGTAATTCCAGCTCCAATAGCGTATATTAAAGTTGTTGCGGTTAAAAAGCTCGTAGTTGGATTTGTGTCCCACGCTGTTGGTTCACCGCCCGTCGGTGTTTAACTGGCATGTATCGTGGGACGTCCTGCCGGTGGGGCGAGCTGAAGGCGTGCGACCGCCTCGTGCGTGCTCGTGCGTCCCGAGGCGGACCCCGTTGAAATCCTACCAGGGTGCTCTTTATTGAGTGTCTCGGTGGGCCGGCACGTTTACTTTG
>NW_025728119.1:25000-27500 GCF_021461385.2 Schistocerca piceifrons | reverse complement strand
TCTGATCACGCACCACTCTCTGCTTCTAACAGGCGCACATACAATATGTAAGCACCAGCATGGAACAACATCCAGTGCATCTTCTCCGCCACATTACACAATCCACACTATCACAACCAGACCAGGAGGTCCGTGCGGAAAATACAATATCCCAGCCTTTCGACATCCACCATTGCGCAGACCAGGCACCAACACCCACACATGTCCTATACAACGGTGCACCCAACATCACAATAGTACCTCCTGTCACAGCGCACAAACAATGACATGAGTCAAAGACACAGGTCTCACACAAGCATAGAATTGGAGCGCCGCCTCTAATAAGCCAAAGGTGCATCCTGACGTGACAAATCTGATCATGTCACAAGCATTCACTTACTATAATCACTATCAACGAACCTGCCGCCCCCGCCCCCCCCCCCCTACACCTTTCCGTACAACAACGTGTAACCTAACCTAACCTAACCTAACCTATGTTGTACCTTAACCTAACCTATGTTGTACCTTAACCTAACCTATGTTGTACCTTAACCTAACCTATGTTGTACCTTAACCTAACCTATGTTGTACCTTAACCTAACCTATGTTGTACCTTAACCTAACCTATGTTGTACCTTAACCTAACCCATGTTGTACCTTAACCTAACCCATGTTGTACCTTAACCTAACCCATGTTGTACCTTAACCTAACCCATGTTGTACCTTAACCTAACCCATGTTGTACCTTAACCTAACCCATGTTGTACCTTAACCTAACCCATGTTGTGCCTCAACCTAACCCATGTTGTGCCTCAACCTAACCCATGTTGTGCCTCAACCTAACCCATGTTGTGCCTCAACCTAACCCATGTTGTGCCTCAACCTAACCCATGTTGTGCCTTAACCTAACCCATGTTGTGCCTTAACCTAACCCATGTTGTGCCTTAACCTAACCCATGTTGTGCCTTAACCTAACCCATGTTGTGCCTTAACCTAACCCATGTTGTGCCTTAACCTAACCCATGTTGTCGCCTTAACGTAACCCACGTTGTCGCCTAAACCTGCTCTGTAATTGTTATACGACTCGTTCAATTACTGTAGTGTTGCCCACCCGCAACCCTCGCAATATAGTTCGCTACTCGCACTGCCCGCACCCCTGTGTATCGCTTCATGTTAAACACCTTGCAAGTCTTGCTCACTTTCCACATGCTCCTGCTGTACACTGTAATGTGGATGGCAGCAGGACGTACATGCCGCCCCTCCCCACGTCCCCACCTTGCCCCCTGCCTTCGCAAGCTGGTTGGTGAGAAGTTTGCATGTTCAATGCCCTTCGCATGCGACGTACTCAGGCTACGTTGTGGTGCGGCCTGTGTCAACTGTCCGCTGATGTCGTACGCGTGAACCACAATCTGTACTGCACATTCGTCCTTATGTACTGAATGATACATCGTGGCACATGTGTGACCGCACAACGACTGCGCCCAAAAACGGCGGACCATACAGTGCAAATATTGTGCACGCAGCTACGTGTCGTCTCCCTATGAGAGCTGGATTGCAGTGTGGTACGCCATAGAGACGTGTGGGAGGAACGGACGCCGTGGATGGCGATCAGCATGAGCTGTCTGTTGATGTATTCGGACCTAGTCGTCTCTCCTCACACACCGTGATGGCATGGTGCACCGCGTTCCATATCTGCGACATGCTACAGAGGCCGGTTGACAGTCGTTCGAGCAATGGACATCGCATACGTACGGGGGCCACCTTCCACGTATTGTCTAGGCGTGCACATTTTGTTGCGTGTATGTGGGCAGACGTAGTGTGGCGTGACACCTGACACAGGCATGCAATAATCGTTGAAGTTGCAAATGGCGATGGACGCCTGCGTTTTCTGGTGAAGTTACGCAAATGAACAAATGGTAACCTGTTGTGGTGCGGTTGTTCTCGCTAGGGGTGAATCGGTGATGGCGACGATAGGTTGAGGTACTAACCGGTTGTTCCAGCGATACCCACCATGCCGACGAAACTGAACGGCATCTGGGTGTGAAGCGATACGCGGCGGTGGCTGGGTGGGACCGTCCCCGGCCGGTGAGGGGGCGCCTCCCGGCGTGCTGGCCGCGCGGTGCGTGGGCGCACGCGCTACAGCCGGCTGGTGGGGGCGGCCAGTGGCAGGCGCGCCGGCCGACGGACGCGGCAGGCGTCGCAGCTGCGCGCCGGCGCACCCTGCGCGCGGCGCCGTGCGGCCAAAGTAGGTCCTCGCGGGCCCGGTGCGAAGCGCGGTGGACATCTTCAGTGTGCTGGTCCGATTGAGGACTGTGTGCGTTGAGGATGCGCCGCCGCCCGGCGCTCGGCGCCGCGACGCCGTCTGCTGCTCGGTCGCCCCAGCGGTTCTCGCTGGTGGTTTGTATCGCAGCTGTGCGGATGTGTTGGCGCGTGCGCTGTGCTGGGAGAGTTCGCTTCGGCACCCAAGTGGGGCTTTTGTCCTTCTGTGGCGCTGGCGTTGGAGCTGCCGGTCACCGTAGGT
>NW_025728119.1:12500-15000 GCF_021461385.2 Schistocerca piceifrons | reverse complement strand
TGGTGAGAAGTTTGCATGTTCAATGCCCTTCGCATGCGACGTACTCAGGCTACGTTGTGGTGCGGCCTGTGTCAACTGTCCGCTGATGTCGTACGCGTGAACCACAATCTGTACTGCACATTCGTCCTTATGTACTGAATGATACATCGTGGCACATGTGTGACCGCACAACGACTGCGCCCAAAAACGGCGGACCATACAGTGCAAATATTGTGCACGCAGCTACGTGTCGTCTCCCTATGAGAGCTGGATTGCAGTGTGGTACGCCATAGAGACGTGTGGGAGGAACGGACGCCGTGGATGGCGATCAGCATGAGCTGTCTGTTGATGTATTCGGACCTAGTCGTCTCTCCTCACACACCGTGATGGCATGGTGCACCGCGTTCCATATCTGCGACATGCTACAGAGGCCGGTTGACAGTCGTTCGAGCAATGGACATCGCATACGTACGGGGGCCACCTTCCACGTATTGTCTAGGCGTGCACATTTTGTTGCGTGTATGTGGGCAGACGTAGTGTGGCGTGACACCTGACACAGGCATGCAATAATCGTTGAAGTTGCAAATGGCGATGGACGCCTGCGTTTTCTGGTGAAGTTACGCAAATGAACAAATGGTAACCTGTTGTGGTGCGGTTGTTCTCGCTAGGGGTGAATCGGTGATGGCGACGATAGGTTGAGGTACTAACCGGTTGTTCCAGCGATACCCACCATGCCGACGAAACTGAACGGCATCTGGGTGTGAAGCGATACGCGGCGGTGGCTGGGTGGGACCGTCCCCGGCCGGTGAGGGGGCGCCTCCCGGCGTGCTGGCCGCGCGGTGCGTGGGCGCACGCGCTACAGCCGGCTGGTGGGGGCGGCCAGTGGCAGGCGCGCCGGCCGACGGACGCGGCAGGCGTCGCAGCTGCGCGCCGGCGCACCCTGCGCGCGGCGCCGTGCGGCCAAAGTAGGTCCTCGCGGGCCCGGTGCGAAGCGCGGTGGACATCTTCAGTGTGCTGGTCCGATTGAGGACTGTGTGCGTTGAGGATGCGCCGCCGCCCGGCGCTCGGCGCCGCGACGCCGTCTGCTGCTCGGTCGCCCCAGCGGTTCTCGCTGGTGGTTTGTATCGCAGCTGTGCGGATGTGTTGGCGCGTGCGCTGTGCTGGGAGAGTTCGCTTCGGCACCCAAGTGGGGCTTTTGTCCTTCTGTGGCGCTGGCGTTGGAGCTGCCGGTCACCGTAGGTGGCGCGTGTTGTCTCCCGCCGGCAATGCCACGACAGCACGCTCCCGGGCCTCTGTCGGCAGCGGCAAGCTCAGTTGGGAGCACGGGTGGTCGCACCGAAAGCGTCTACTCGCCTAACTCCGGGCGATTGCGCCTCTCTCGAACCCGACCAAGTACTTGGGACGGCGCTGCGCGCCGCCGGGACCTGAGAGGGTTTCGAGGTGTATTGTGCAGGGGAGCTCAGCCTCCTCCTGTTTGCAGAATGATTGAGCGGACGCTTGCGTGTTCGCGCGGGCCCCCGGGACACACTCCCGGGCGGCCGGCTGCTCAGCTCTAGTTGACGCAGCTCCCTGGTTGATCCTGCCAGTAGTCATATGCTTGTCTCAAAGATTAAGCCATGCATGTCTCAGTACAAGCCGCATTAAGGTGAAACCGCGAATGGCTCATTAAATCAGTTATGGTTCCTTAGATCGTACCCACGTTACTTGGATAACTGTGGTAATTCTAGAGCTAATACATGCAAACAGAGTCCCGACCAGAGATGGAAGGGACGCTTTTATTAGATCAAAACCAATCGGTCGGCTCGTCCGGTCCGTTTGCCTTGGTGACTCTGAATAACTTTGGGCTGATCGCACGGTCCTCGTACCGGCGACGCATCTTTCAAATGTCTGCCTTATCAACTGTCGATGGTAGGTTCTGCGCCTACCATGGTTGTAACGGGTAACGGGGAATCAGGGTTCGATTCCGGAGAGGGAGCCTGAGAAACGGCTACCACATCCAAGGAAGGCAGCAGGCGCGCAAATTACCCACTCCCGGCACGGGGAGGTAGTGACGAAAAATAACGATACGGGACTCATCCGAGGCCCCGTAATCGGAATGAGTACACTTTAAATCCTTTAACGAGTATCTATTGGAGGGCAAGTCTGGTGCCAGCAGCCGCGGTAATTCCAGCTCCAATAGCGTATATTAAAGTTGTTGCGGTTAAAAAGCTCGTAGTTGGATTTGTGTCCCACGCTGTTGGTTCACCGCCCGTCGGTGTTTAACTGGCATGTATCGTGGGACGTCCTGCCGGTGGGGCGAGCTGAAGGCGTGCGACCGCCTCGTGCGTGCTCGTGCGTCCCGAGGCGGACCCCGTTGAAATCCTACCAGGGTGCTCTTTATTGAGTGTCTCGGTGGGCCGGCACGTTTACTTTGAACAAATTAGAGTGCTTAAAGCAGGCAAGCCCGCCTGAATACTGTGTGCATGGAATAATGGAATAGGACCTCGGTTCTATTTTGTTGGTTTTCGGAACCCGAGGTAAT
>NW_025728119.1:0-5000 GCF_021461385.2 Schistocerca piceifrons | reverse complement strand
TATCACAACCAGACCAGGAGGTCCGTGCGGAAAATACAATATCCCAGCCTTTCGACATCCACCATTGCGCAGACCAGGCACCAACACCCACACATGTCCTATACAACGGTGCACCCAACATCACAATAGTACCTCCTGTCACAGCGCACAAACAATGACATGAGTCAAAGACACAGGTCTCACACAAGCATAGAATTGGAGCGCCGCCTCTAATAAGCCAAAGGTGCATCCTGACGTGACAAATCTGATCATGTCACAAGCATTCACTTACTATAATCACTATCAACGAACCTGCCGCCCCCGCCCCCCCCCCCCCTACACCTTTCCGTACAACAACGTGTAACCTAACCTAACCTAACCTAACCTATGTTGTACCTTAACCTAACCTATGTTGTACCTTAACCTAACCTATGTTGTACCTTAACCTAACCTATGTTGTACCTTAACCTAACCTATGTTGTACCTTAACCTAACCTATGTTGTACCTTAACCTAACCTATGTTGTACCTTAACCTAACCCATGTTGTACCTTAACCTAACCCATGTTGTACCTTAACCTAACCCATGTTGTACCTTAACCTAACCCATGTTGTACCTTAACCTAACCCATGTTGTACCTTAACCTAACCCATGTTGTGCCTCAACCTAACCCATGTTGTGCCTCAACCTAACCCATGTTGTGCCTCAACCTAACCCATGTTGTGCCTTAACCTAACCCATGTTGTGCCTCAACCTAACCCATGTTGTGCCTTAACCTAACCCATGTTGTGCCTTAACCTAACCCATGTTGTGCCTTAACCTAACCCATGTTGTGCCTTAACCTAACCCATGTTGTGCCTTAACCTAACCCATGTTGTGCCTTAACCTAACCCATGTTGTGCCTTAACCTAACCCATGTTGTGCCTTAACGTAACCCACGTTGTCGCCTAAACCTGCTCTGTAATTGTTATACGACTCGTTCAATTACTGTAGTGTTGCCCACCCGCAACCCTCGCAATATAGTTCGCTACTCGCACTGCCCGCACCCCTGTGTATCGCTTCATGTTAAACACCTTGCAAGTCTTGCTCACTTTCCACATGCTCCTGCTGTACACTGTAATGTGGATGGCAGCAGGACGTACATGCCGCCCCTCCCCACGTCCCCACCTTGCCCCCTGCCTTCGCAAGCTGGTTGGTGAGAAGTTTGCATGTTCAATGCCCTTCGCATGCGACGTACTCAGGCTACGTTGTGGTGCGGCCTGTGTCAACTGTCCGCTGATGTCGTACGCGTGAACCACAATCTGTACTGCACATTCGTCCTTATGTACTGAATGATACATCGTGGCACATGTGTGACCGCACAACGACTGCGCCCAAAAACGGCGGACCATACAGTGCAAATATTGTGCACGCAGCTACGTGTCGTCTCCCTATGAGAGCTGGATTGCAGTGTGGTACGCCATAGAGACGTGTGGGAGGAACGGACGCCGTGGATGGCGATCAGCATGAGCTGTCTGTTGATGTATTCGGACCTAGTCGTCTCTCCTCACACACCGTGATGGCATGGTGCACCGCGTTCCATATCTGCGACATGCTACAGAGGCCGGTTGACAGTCGTTCGAGCAATGGACATCGCATACGTACGGGGGCCACCTTCCACGTATTGTCTAGGCGTGCACATTTTGTTGCGTGTATGTGGGCAGACGTAGTGTGGCGTGACACCTGACACAGGCATGCAATAATCGTTGAAGTTGCAAATGGCGATGGACGCCTGCGTTTTCTGGTGAAGTTACGCAAATGAACAAATGGTAACCTGTTGTGGTGCGGTTGTTCTCGCTAGGGGTGAATCGGTGATGGCGACGATAGGTTGAGGTACTAACCGGTTGTTCCAGCGATACCCACCATGCCGACGAAACTGAACGGCATCTGGGTGTGAAGCGATACGCGGCGGTGGCTGGGTGGGACCGTCCCCGGCCGGTGAGGGGGCGCCTCCCGGCGTGCTGGCCGCGCGGTGCGTGGGCGCACGCGCTACAGCCGGCTGGTGGGGGCGGCCAGTGGCAGGCGCGCCGGCCGACGGACGCGGCAGGCGTCGCAGCTGCGCGCCGGCGCACCCTGCGCGCGGCGCCGTGCGGCCAAAGTAGGTCCTCGCGGGCCCGGTGCGAAGCGCGGTGGACATCTTCAGTGTGCTGGTCCGATTGAGGACTGTGTGCGTTGAGGATGCGCCGCCGCCCGGCGCTCGGCGCCGCGACGCCGTCTGCTGCTCGGTCGCCCCAGCGGTTCTCGCTGGTGGTTTGTATCGCAGCTGTGCGGATGTGTTGGCGCGTGCGCTGTGCTGGGAGAGTTCGCTTCGGCACCCAAGTGGGGCTTTTGTCCTTCTGTGGCGCTGGCGTTGGAGCTGCCGGTCACCGTAGGTGGCGCGTGTTGTCTCCCGCCGGCAATGCCACGACAGCACGCTCCCGGGCCTCTGTCGGCAGCGGCAAGCTCAGTTGGGAGCACGGGTGGTCGCACCGAAAGCGTCTACTCGCCTAACTCCGGGCGATTGCGCCTCTCTCGAACCCGACCAAGTACTTGGGACGGCGCTGCGCGCCGCCGGGACCTGAGAGGGTTTCGAGGTGTATTGTGCAGGGGAGCTCAGCCTCCTCCTGTTTGCAGAATGATTGAGCGGACGCTTGCGTGTTCGCGCGGGCCCCCGGGACACACTCCCGGGCGGCCGGCTGCTCAGCTCTAGTTGACGCAGCTCCCTGGTTGATCCTGCCAGTAGTCATATGCTTGTCTCAAAGATTAAGCCATGCATGTCTCAGTACAAGCCGCATTAAGGTGAAACCGCGAATGGCTCATTAAATCAGTTATGGTTCCTTAGATCGTACCCACGTTACTTGGATAACTGTGGTAATTCTAGAGCTAATACATGCAAACAGAGTCCCGACCAGAGATGGAAGGGACGCTTTTATTAGATCAAAACCAATCGGTCGGCTCGTCCGGTCCGTTTGCCTTGGTGACTCTGAATAACTTTGGGCTGATCGCACGGTCCTCGTACCGGCGACGCATCTTTCAAATGTCTGCCTTATCAACTGTCGATGGTAGGTTCTGCGCCTACCATGGTTGTAACGGGTAACGGGGAATCAGGGTTCGATTCCGGAGAGGGAGCCTGAGAAACGGCTACCACATCCAAGGAAGGCAGCAGGCGCGCAAATTACCCACTCCCGGCACGGGGAGGTAGTGACGAAAAATAACGATACGGGACTCATCCGAGGCCCCGTAATCGGAATGAGTACACTTTAAATCCTTTAACGAGTATCTATTGGAGGGCAAGTCTGGTGCCAGCAGCCGCGGTAATTCCAGCTCCAATAGCGTATATTAAAGTTGTTGCGGTTAAAAAGCTCGTAGTTGGATTTGTGTCCCACGCTGTTGGTTCACCGCCCGTCGGTGTTTAACTGGCATGTATCGTGGGACGTCCTGCCGGTGGGGCGAGCTGAAGGCGTGCGACCGCCTCGTGCGTGCTCGTGCGTCCCGAGGCGGACCCCGTTGAAATCCTACCAGGGTGCTCTTTATTGAGTGTCTCGGTGGGCCGGCACGTTTACTTTGAACAAATTAGAGTGCTTAAAGCAGGCAAGCCCGCCTGAATACTGTGTGCATGGAATAATGGAATAGGACCTCGGTTCTATTTTGTTGGTTTTCGGAACCCGAGGTAATGATTAATAGGGACAGGCGGGGGCATTCGTATTGCGACGTTAGAGGTGAAATTCTTGGATCGTCGCAAGACGAACAGAAGCGAAAGCATTTGCCAAGTATGTTTTCATTAATCAAGAACGAAAGTTAGAGGTTCGAAGGCGATCAGATACCGCCCTAGTTCTAACCATAAACGATGCCAGCCAGCGATCCGCCGCAGTTCCTCCGATGACTCGGCGGGCAGCCTCCGGGAAACCAAAGCTTTTGGGTTCCGGGGGAAGTATGGTTGCAAAGCTGAAACTTAAAGGAATTGACGGAAGGGCACCACCAGGAGTGGAGCCTGCGGCTTAATTTGACTCAACACGGGAAACCTCACCAGGCCCGGACACCGGAAGGATTGACAGATTGATAGCTCTTTCTTGATTCGGTGGGTGGTGGTGCATGGCCGTTCTTAGTTGGTGGAGCGATTTGTCTGGTTAATTCCGATAACGAACGAGACTCTAGCCTGCTAACTAGTCGCGTGACATCCTTCGTGCTGTCAGCGATTACTTTTCTTCTTAGAGGGACAGGCGGCTTCTAGCCGCACGAGATTGAGCAATAACAGGTCTGTGATGCCCTTAGATGTTCTGGGCCGCACGCGCGCTACACTGAAGGAATCAGCGTGTCTTCCTAGGCCGAAAGGTCGGGGTAACCCGCTGAACCTCCTTCGTGCTAGGGATTGGGGCTTGCAATTGTTCCCCATGAACGAGGAATTCCCAGTAAGCGCGAGTCATAAGCTCGCGTTGATTACGTCCCTGCCCTTTGTACACACCGCCCGTCGCTACTACCGATTGAATGATTTAGTGAGGTCTTCGGACTGGTACGCGGCATTGACTCTGTCGTTGCCGATGCTACCGGAAAGATGACCAAACTTGATCATTTAGAGGAAGTAAAAGTCGTAACAAGGTTTCCGTAGGTGAACCTGCGGAAGGATCATTACCGACTAGACTGCATGTCTTTCGATGTGCGTGTCGTGTCGCGCAACACGCTACCTGTACGGCTCGCCGTAGCCGTGCGCCGCGTGCGGAACCACGCGTGCCTCTCAAAACTAGCGGCAATGTTGTGTGGTACGAGCGCTGAAGCGCTGGAGCGGCTGGCCTGCGGCACCTGGCGCCTGGCGCCGGTTTTGAATGACTTTCGCCCGAGTGCCTGTCCGCTCCGGTGTGGAGCCGTACGACGCCCGTCGGCCGTGAGGCCGTTGGACACAGAACGCTGGAACAGGGGCCGCCACACGCCTCACTCCCGCCTATGCGACCGTCTCGAAAGAGACGGCGGAAACTGAGAAAAGATCACCCAGGACGGTGGATCACTCG